>NC_134575.1:59265490-59307990 GCF_050947875.1 Dermacentor variabilis
ATACGAATATTTGCGCGTGCCCAATGTTCCAAGAATTGGGTACAGCCCTAATAAAGGACGCTTAGAAAAATCTAAATATTCGATGAAGACAGTGGAAGAACTTTTTTACCAGCAGCAAACAGTTGTCACGAAACGAAAAAAAAGAAAAGCTTTGCGGATTTAGGCCGCAGAATCGTTGGTTCAGAAAAATGGCCGCCGGCGTTCCGAGCGATCTCTCCACCTCCTTCCTACACGCTCGCTTTCTGCGAGCTACGGAAACGATCGTCGAGTATCACGTGCTTCGGTGCTTAACAGTCTCAGGATTCCTGCTTCTGTACGCATTACTACTGGGCCGATTACTTTTAAGCTGATGTTACGTTATTTTTTTTTTCTTTTGACTAGGCTTGTTTATGACGTGGCAAAGATTTTTAACACGACACTGTCTCCAATGTTTTCTCGTTCCGCCATGCTAATAACCCGCGCCTGTGGGCGTGTCAGTCTGCCTGTCCCTAATCATTCTTCGATCAGAGCTTCCTCAAAAATTACGTTCTTTTTTTTCTTTCTTTCTGCTCACTAACCTAACAATCACTTTCGCGCGTCAGCTTGGCGAGAGAGAGAGAGAGAGAGAGAGAGAGAGAGAGAGAGAGAGTGCTGCTGGTGCAAGGGCAGTTCTTTTTGTGTTTTGTTCTCCTGTCTGTCGGCGGCAAGGTTCAAGTTTTGAAAGACTTGCCCGAACGCTGCCGATATCTGTTCCCCGGCCGCATCCTCCGAGCACTCGGGCACAGCCGACAAACGTTCTGGTATGCGCCTCAAAGAGATACCTCCTCGGGACGCTTTTCAGAAAGAAAACAATGACTTTTTTGTGGGGGGGGGGGAGGGAGGGGTGGCGGCGCGCGATCGATACGGTATGTCGCCGCGGGCCAACCCTGCAGGGAGCTCCTCCTAATGATCTAGTACGCTTTTCCTTTTTCGGCAGCTCATCGTCATCGTCGTAATCGATCGAGAACCTTCAGGGAGGGGAACCGTAACCTGCAATTTGGTTTTGCCCCAAGCGATCTTGCCCCATTTGCCCCCTCGTCATTTGTGACAGAAAAAAAGCTTCGAATGAGAATGCTTATGCGAAGAGATTGCACACGGTAGGACAATTAGCAAACGAACGCCAAATTTGCGTATAAACCCGGTAGTGTTCCTTGCTGCTTAAAAAGTTTCACGCACGAGCGTGATTTCTCGGTGTAAAAAAAACTACGTGTACGGTCGAACCAGATTTTAACGAACCGGTGTGTAACTAATTATGTTCTATATCGAAAGCGACAAGCATTCTGAGTATCTGTCAAGGGGCTCCTCGCGAGTCACCCGGCGCCATCGAAAATTTCGGTTATAGACTGAACGCAGCGCGGCGCCTTTCTCAGGGAGCGTTTTAACGAAGAACGTTTTCAAATGAGCTCTATATTAGAAGACATCGAAATGGGGAGAAACTGAAGTGCAGCGTCACCGTGCTACCAAATGGCAAGCGTCACTGCTAACTTATACGCTCTCTCCCTGCTCCTCGGGTAGCGTCCGCAAGCGACATTCCTTTTCCGCATTATCCAATACCGGGGCCGAAGCACCTGACGTCACGTATACGTCACGAGCATCGCCTCATTTTTTTTTGTTTTCTCTAATCATTTTATTCCAGCGTCGCTGCGCATCTGCAGCGGCGCTTTTGCGCGTTCGGAATTGGATGATTTACTCGAAGCCACGGGATCATGCTCGGTGACGTTGCGGGCCGTGCGTCATCACTTTTAGAGGCCTTATTGCGCGGTGACCTTGATTCTATAAGGCACTGACCGGGGCTCTTTCTCTGGGAAAGGGCGCACGGGCTTCAGTTTGAAATTTCAGCAATTTTTTTTTGCGGCCGTGAGAGAGGTTCAATACTTTGGAGAGACCATCGGCAGAGCACGTGATCTGCGCTCCACGCTTGTATGTATTCAACGCGCAAGCTTGGCGAAGGACGCTTTGCAACGAAGTGTACAACTTATTTTGTCGACCCGCGAAGGATTTGAAACAAAACGCTGCTGTGCTTTCTGTCATTTGCATACGCTTGAGCGTGCCGCTGTTTCTTCCGATCATGCGACTGAGCATGCTTGACAGCACTTTGGGAAGTAAGCCGGATTGTGGGGACCCTAAGTGACGAAAGCTCACTAATTAACTTTGTTAATTAATTGCTTTACGGCGCACATTGCAATTTACGTTTGTTTGTTTGACGTTTGTTTGTTTTGTTCGACTACAGTACTCCGACCATGGCCGGCAGTTCAAACACCTTTCGTTCGATCTATTCACAACGATTTGCCACCTACTGGAAACCAAAACGCAGCGACGAAAGAAAGTACGAAAATAATAGCATGCTACTATTATGTTTCCGTATAATGCGCCGGACAGCCTAACACACCATGATCGTTGTAATTGTTTCCCGAAACATGGCGCAGTGAGCAGTGAGAAGTCCTTTCTTTTTTTATCCTTTTTATTTCAAAGGCCTTCTTTTGGAACATGTTCTGCTACGATAGCGTAGCAGCGTATTGAAAAAAAAAAAAGGTTTAGGCTGCGATGAGCTTCTCGCAGATTGGGTGCCGTGATGTGGAAGAGAGAATGTGCAGGAAAGGGGGCAGGCGTTGCATTGACGGCCGAAAAAAATAATTAAGGACCCCATTCGGCGCACCGAGGTTATTTTGGTCGACGCTGCTGGTTGGGAGATGTGTGCAGACAAAACTGAGGTTGGGAAGCGATTGAGAAACAAATTGCAAATCGGGACTATACCAATCTCCTCTCCGGAGCGATCTGCCATTTCTTCTTCCGTGCGTGTCCTGTTGAAAGACTCGGCAAAAAAAAAAAAAAAAAAACTACCATAGGATACGAGAAAAAAGTAATCTGTCGAGAAACTGTCGTTTCATCGCGATGACGAAACCCTCTGTAATCACGACAGTAATGCCCTTTTCGTAACGACATGACGTCATGCTTAGCGACAGAAGCAAGCGGTCGGTGCGGCTGACTCGACGTTACTGCGTTGTCATGGTGACGGACAGGTTCCGCGGTAAATCGTCATCCAGGGAGTGCGTTATCGCAGTAATTCTTTAGAGAGCGTTCACTCGGATACCCTGAGTCCTAAAATGCGGCATCTTTTCGGTACCTTTATGGAAAACGAAACTATACGTGATCAATATACATTTCGTATCAGTTCCGCAGTTAGAAAACTTGTAAACTCGTTGAGCTGCGCGCGCAAAACATTTGAGTTAGTTTTCGAAAGCAAAGCTGTCTGCTAAAGTAAAACGACGCGTATATGTTTCCTGGGCGATGTGTTTCTGAACGACGTTTTTGCAGTGTAATTGCTTGTTTCTTACACGTTTCTGTTTTCTGTTGTCCTTTTTTTTAAAGTCCTACAGGCAATTTATTGCGTGTGTTCTACGTACGTCCCACTTCCGTCATAGCCCGAATGAGGGCTAAAGGTATCAATAAATGATATTAAATTAAGTACTTCGTTTCTCTTGCTTCGCCGTTAAACGAAGATGCGTAGTATACGACAAACGGGCTCGGTCGAGCGTTCAACGCTATTTTCGAAAGTCGCGTTCGCCGAGTCTAGACAGCTTCGTGAGTAAGTGCCTGGGAGCAGAGGTCGTTTGTAAACAGACCTCGCGACTCGTTCCACCACAAACACGCGAGACCAACAAGCTCCTCGGCGGGGGAGTCGTGGCAGGAGCGGTAGAATTCCGCTAGGCGGAGGGGGAGGGGGGGGTCGCGGTTGCCGGAGGCCATGTTTTCGGCCTTCGTCGAGTCGGATCTCCGCCAAGGTCACTCACGTCATTAACGCACGAACGCCGCGTATTAGGCGCGGGTTGAGCGTAGGCGTCGAAGTAGACAGAATGTAACCGAACAGTTGCCGCAACCCCTCCGTCTCCTTCCTCCTCCGTCACCCTCCCCCCAAGAAATAGAGAGAATACATAAACGGACGAAGAAAATTTCCTTGCACAGATTCCCACAGTGCATGGGAATCGGTGCAAGGAGGCTTTGGTGAACTGGTATGACGAAACGGCGATTCTCGATCTATAGGAGACGCGCTGAGGCCTTGCTTCGGTGTCGAACGCGCCCGGCAACCGCCGTTCTGGAGGCGGCTGAGAAACGCGACGCAGTGTCGTCACGACACCTAAGCCTTCGGGCGACATGAGAGCTCTCGCTCTATACTCCATTTCAGGTGCATTGCTGTGTAGGCTAGAGAGACTTATTGCAGTGGCTGCGTCCGCGCTATAGAAATAGTTCGACGTTCTTCATCGTAATGGGGCGAAACCTAACAAAGACTCAGCGCTGGATGAAAAAAAGAGTCTTGATCCTTTGAAAGAAACTGTGCTATACGGCTACTAATGCGTTGATTTAGATGAATTTGGTTAGCACCTGCCTCACACGGAAACTGGCGCGCGCATCGGCTTTTGCCTGCCCACGCGTTCATTCTGGACACGTGATCCTGTGGCGCATGCGTGCTATACGAGACGTGGTGCACGGATCAATCGTCTCAAGAAGCTACTTGGCGTTAGGACGAGGAAAAGTATGCGTATGTTTGTGGCCTGGTCGATAATATAAAGGGAAAAAAACGAAGAGAGAGAGACTGAGAGAGAGAGAGAGAGAGAGAGAGAGAGAGAGAGAGAGAGAGAGATTGTGGTTTATAGGTTTACAGCGTCGGACCGTTCTGCGCTGCACTCTAAAACATTTGCACTCTTTGCAGTGTATATTTGCCACACAACAATAATCGACATCTGTCTTGCCCGCATTTCCTTTCTTTAACGCTGCGAGCACGGTACTTCCAAGTCACGAACGGCATGCGCGCTATCAACATGACAGAGCATTCTCGACAGGAAGGTAGCGGGCGCAGCGTTTTCGAGAAAGGAAACGCAAGCAAGACAGATTACGATTATCGTTGCGTGGCATATATGCACCCCAAAGAGTGCAACTGTTTTTAGAGTGTGGGAGGCCAAGGCTCGATGCCGGTATCGGCCAGCTAAGTTTTTTTTTTCTCTGCGCGGGCTATTCTGGAAGGCAGCAGCAGCAGCCACGGTATACAGTGTCCGAGAGGGGTCGCTAAGAACGCTTGACTTTAAAACGAGAGCGAAGATTCGGTGCATTCGGTACCGGCACTAACACGTGGGGTGCAAACTTGGTGGACTACACAGGATCCCGAGGGGAGGCTTCGGACCGCGGAAGAAGCGATGGAACGAAGAAAGGAAGAATATCGTAGGCGTGTAATATTAAACGACAGGAACACAGGCGGTACGAATGAGAGCGAACGGGAGGGCCTGATGATAAATCAATGAGGAATATCCGCAATAGAATGTTCTCTTCTGCGTACCTTTTTAAGATATTAGCGCGCGCGCGCGCGCGCGCGCGCACACACACACACACACACACACACACACACACACACACACACACACACACACACACACACACACACACACACACACACACACACACACACACACACACACACACACACACACACACACACACACACACACACACACACACACACACACACACACACACACACACACACACACACACACACACACACACACACACACACACACACACACACACACACACACACACACACACACACACACACACACACACACACACACACACACACACACACACACACACACACACACACACACACACACACACACACACACACACACACACACACACACACACACACACACACACACACACACACACACACACACACACACACACACACACACACACACACACACACACACACACACACACACACACACACACACACACACACACACACACACACACACACACACACACACACACACACACACACACACACACACACACACACACACACACACACACACACACACACACACACACACACACACACACACACACACACACACACACACACACACACACACACACACACACACACACACACACACACACACACACACACACACACACACACACACACACACACACACACACACACACACACACACACACACACACACACACACACACACCAAATAAGCAGCAAATGCTACACAACGTTGCAAATTAACAATATGCTCGAAGTCGCGCGAAGTGGACCGCAAACGCGAGTGTGTTCTATAGTTGGGATCCAAGGTTAAAAAATTTAGGCAGGCCATGTGACTGCGTGGAGCGGATTACCGGTGGTCTATTAAGGTAACAAAATGGGGGCCATTGAAAAGGAACTCTGGTGAGATGAACTCTGGAATGTTTGAAGTCGCATAACGGAGACAGCCGACGCAAGGAAGATGCGTCGAATGTCAGGACGTCCAGTGTAGGACAAATTTGTCCTCCACTGGACGTAATATAGACTGATGATTACGATAGTAAAAAAAAATAAACGTAATAGACGGCCTTCGACATTTAGTGGAAACCTACAGAATGGAAATAAAATCACATTAACACATTAAAATTTAGTCGACTGACATTTGTAAGTAAAACACGCTCAAGTGTAACGTCAAGTTGCGTAAATGCTCTGAAGAGAGCTCACGAGTTCTTTTTTCCCGCAGAGGACACGTAAATGATAAAACGGAGAGCCACAGACCTTTTATTTGCAGCTATAAGGCACAGATAGTCACGCTAGGCAGGTTTGCTAAAACTTGCTTCTCCGCATTGAGAAAGCGGGAAGGCGTAGGATAAGTGCAGTGACGGATGACAGCGCGGACAAGGGAAGGAGTGTGTGGCGTATGTCACATTGCACAACCTGCGCTAACACTGCGGAATTTTTGTTATGCTCTCTCTATACTGTGGAACAAAGCCCACGATATATCACTGCACCTGGGAATCCCCACACACTCCGGGCTACGCCCCTTATACCTTCACTTTCCTCCTGGGAAACTGCGTTGACAAGCTTTTAGATTCGCAAGAGCAGCGACGGTTGATCCATCGGGCACGCGGACTGGCGTGAGCCAATGGGGAACTTAACTAAGAGCTCCAACCCACGAGGAAGTCGCCCAACCTAATTGAGGATAAATGTTCTCTCTCTCTCTCTCTCTTTCTGCGTTGTGGTCGCGTTGTGAAAGTCCCCTCAGCAGCATTAGGTATGCTGCAAAGTAAATACTCGATGACGTCTTTAAATGTATCCCCTTCAGTGACGAATTACGACGGAGTGTGAATAGATGCGTAAAGGTTACACAATATTGTTTCGAGCTGCTCGTGACTCAACTGGAAGAAAGCCGAGGTGGTAAGAGGATACTTTGAGTATTTCCCTGGTTTTCGTTGTTTTATTTTTTCGCATCAGATCGTATTTTTTTTCCCAACACTTACAAAGTTCCGACGGCCGCTTTGACAAGAAAGCATTATAAAACAGGCTGGCTGGGCTCATGCACCACCAGCAGGTGATAGACACAGCGAGACACACGAACTGTCGCATAAGATGTAAGCCGTATACAGTTAGACAAAACTGGCGATTCGACATTACAGTCGTTTTCTTCATTTCGGGAGTCTTAGTCTTCTTAATCGAGAGGAATTGGATGCCGAGACTGTGTGCAGTCAATCGTGCCGCGTTTTCTTTTGTTTTTCATAAACGGATTTGAATGACCACCTTTAAGCACGTGAACAAGTCAGCTATCGGCTGCGAGCAATACGAGAGACGAAAGAAAAAGAAAAAGCGATTCTATCGCTATTGCTAACGAAATGCGGCACATCGGACACCGCGTCTCACATAGCAGTGCTATCAGCAAAGTGATGGCGTTTTCAAATCGCCAGCGCACGGAAGCGAATTGGAGGCCACTTCGCGGAAGCAGACGTTTGCGCTTCACCCTCGACGTGAGATCGCAGGTTTCTTTCCTGGCGCCCCGATAGATGGAACCCGCAAACACAGGTAGCCTACACATATGTCTACGCCGTAACTGCAGAGGTGGACCTTGGATAAAAGTTAGCTTGCCTTCTTCTTTTCTTTTTCTTTCTTGTTCTCCGCTTCGCAATAACGAGAACGTAACGTTATTCACTTCGGCTACGCTTGCCCGCTCAGTTCCGGCAGCCGCCATCTGCGATCGTGCGCGGCTTTAATGGCGCGCGCCTCCCTCGCTCGGGCCACTTGGCTTTCGCGAGCGAACCATGCAGCGACTGTGAGTGAGCAAGAGACGCCAGCTGCTGCTACTTCGTGCCGTATATATGTCTTTTTTTCCTGCGTTATGCTTCGTCTCGTGAATCACCTCCCGAGTCGTCCGCGCTTTCACGCGCTGGCTCGTTTCGCTGGCCGTGGGTCTCGGATCAGCCGTCATGCGGCCCCCCCCCCCCCTTCCTCTTATGCACACTGTATACTGCAGCAGCGCATACCTGTGAAACCCGGAAGACTTCCGCTCACGCGTTTCTTTTTTTAACGCGACAGCGTTAAGGAGTCCGTGTCGCGGGAAATCTGGCGTCGGCGCGGTTAGAAAAAAAGTTTATTTCGACGTGAGACGATACGAACACTGGGTCACAATCGCGGCACAATGCCACCAGGACGAATAACATGTAAAAAAAAAAAAAACGAAGCATTGTATACACGGCACGTTTTCAAAGTGGTGTCCGAGTCCCGCGTCGGCGTCCAACGTCGGACGTAGCCTTGACAAAACGAATTTCGATCCGAATTCTTAACCACGCGCACCCTGCCGCTTCTCTACCACCAAAGTTGCTCATACCTTGTCTTTCGTTCTTTACGAAGTTATTGCTCAGAATTTTCAGAACGGTAGCCCACAAGCAAATGTAATGAAAAAAAGAAAACCACCGACAGCGCTTGTCCTCTATGTTAGCTCTTCTCAGACTGAAATATTAAGAGTGCGAAACAATAACGGGAGATCGACCCACGCAAGAGGTCGCGTTTCTACCAGAAAGCTCGCCTTCGTGTATAGCGCTCGCAGCCAGCATTTCCCGGTAAACGTTACGGTTACATATAAGCTTCAGTTGCAGGGAAGCGTGAAAACCAGTAAGGGGTCATTGAACGCTATCGCGTTCCACTCTTAAAGGGGAAGCTTAAGCGTTCTCCAAATTTCTTTTGTTTTTATTTTTGCCGCACAAGCCTGTCTAGAAAGAAGGTAGCATTTTTATCCAGTGGTCAGTAACAGGTATGCATGTTCTGTTGTACGTGTTAAAAGTACAAGAAAAAAATATGTCTTATCCGTTGAACTAGTGTATGTAGATTTTGCGTAGGCATCGGGGGAAGAAAAACACGTTATTTAATGGCGTAATTGAAAAGACACACTGACTTGCATCGCAAATCCAGGTTCTAGCATTGAAGCTGCTCTCGCAGTAAAGACTATACAAGACACTTCGTGCGACGTAGACAAAAAGTGCCGCTGACAGCATTCAGTGCCGCTCGTGTCTGTATATACTGAAGCAGGTTAGAATTCTTCATCCCTGTGTGCATCTGATTCCTTGGTTGCCGCTCAGAAAGCTGTTACGCGTTTCAGATTCCTTCTCGCATGCATTTTACGACTTTTCCTAAATTCATACGTAGAGGTTCAAGCAGCACCTGTTCCAACGTCCGATGCCGTAGCACCTTCTTGTGCGCTGCTGCTGCTGTGCGTCCAACGGAGTTGCTGTTATACTCTTCCTCCAGAACATTGACCCGAACCAAATGCTGTAGGTTCTCGTTACAGCGCGTGTTGGATGCTTGTGCAGTGTGTGTGTGTGTGCGTGTGCGTGCGTGCGTGCGTGCTTGTGGGGGGTGGGTCATTTCGCGCATCACCGATATAATTTGGAGCAGTACGCTATGCTGGGCAAACATCTCGCGTACTCGTTACAGTATTCTTATCTCTTAGAGGGGGAAGCCTCGCTGTCCAGCTCGGACCCGCGCGACCAGCAAGGGCTGGTGCTTCTGGCCCGGAAGAGGACCAAGGCTGCAGGAGTGTGGGAGCCCCGTTTCCCTACTTTGACTTTTTCGTTTTGCATAAAGTTACCTCTCTCTCTCTCTCTCTCTCTCTCTCTCTCTCTCTCTCTCTCTCTCTCTCTCTCTCTCTCTCTCTCACGGGTTGCATTCCAAGTGCACTACTACGAGCAGGAATCTTCGAGACGCCATTTGCGAGCGAGCCATCTGCCTGACGACGCATCAGCGAGGTGCTTCCATATTTTCGGAAGGATTTGCACATTGGGAGCAAGACTTGTTCAACACGTCTAGTGCAACTGATCCTCCCGTGGACTGAATGGCCCTTGCGCGCCTTGCGTATACCGTGTTCTTGCGTGGTGGCGCGAAAGCACGCAACACCGTGCGCATAAGAGCCGTCCGGCCGCTGGAAGGAGCATAGTCGACGCACCACTTACGTAGAGCTCGGCCCCCGTGAACGTGCTTAAATCTGAGACGGAAACATGGAATGAAGCGTCAAGCAACGTGGACAGTGATTTCGCTTGGAACTATAGCGTCTGCTACAGAGGCATTTAAAAAAAAAAATCCTGCACTCTCGCGTAGCCTGGTTCCAGAGCCTCGAATCCAAGGTTTCACCCTGTAATGTTTTTTTTTTCTTTTTTTTTTGTCTGTCATCCACATAGTGATGAATTCATTTAGGAGCGACACTTCGTAATGGAGCAATGCTTCGCGCTTTTCGGGGAACTCCTGTCCTGTAAACCTTTGTGGCTTACTGTCCATCCTGGAACGCGGTCATGGGGAAACAAACGGACGATCGAATAGTGCGCAACGTTTTGTTTGTGCATGCATTTCCCGTTTTTCGTGTTTATCAGTATCACTCATGTTCGCTACATGCACCTGCGAATGTTCATTCCATCCTATACTGCACCAAGCGGCGCAAGAGTTACTGCTCGCATTGTGGCGTCGGCCCCGATGCTACATCAGAAACAAAATGCGCCCGAAGAACTATTATTGACTGACGCGCTTTGATTCGTCGATGTTTCTTTAAAAAAAGTGAATTATCGGGTATTACGTGCCAAAAGGACTCTCTGATTTAGAGGCACGCCGTAGTGGGGGACTCCGGAAATTTCGACCACCTGGGGTTGTTTAACGTGCGCCTAAATCTAAGTACACGGGTGTTTTCACATTTCGCCCCCATCGAAATGCGGCCGCCGGGGCCGGGATTCGATCGCGCGACCTTGTGCTCAGCAGCCTAACACCATAGCCACTGAGAAACCACGGCGGGTTTCGCTGATGTTTTGTCAGCTGATCTGTAAAATAACACCGAGCTGAGGCAACCTAAACGAAGCCAGCGGTAAAAAGCGAAAGGCATGGTAGGGGAAAAAAAAAAAAGAAGCTGTCTTTACACTTCACCACGGTGGACGCCGTGTACATGATGTGGCTGTAGGTTGACATGAATACACTACTGGGACCATATGACGTTCTAGAAGCATGACTTGGAGCAAACCACTGGGAAATACACGGTGTATACACGGTAATACACAGTGCACTGGGAAATACACGGTGGAAATACACGGTGTATTAAGCCAGAACCGTCGCACTTTTCCAGTCAGCATTGAAAAGATGTTATATTTTGCCCTCTTTAACTCTCACTTACATTACTGCATGCTAATATGGGGAAACACGACAGCATTCAACTTGCAGAAACTCTTCCTTATTCAGAAAAAAGCACTTAGATCAATAGAAAATTCCTCGTTTTTAGAACACACAGAACCACTCTTTCACAAACATAAAATTCTAAAAATCCACGATATATACAAATACAAATTATTAAGAACCTATAAAAACGCCACATTAGGTAGGGCGGAACTATTCCAAGAATTATCAAATCTCAGGAAAAAAAATTGGAGGACGCTTAAGCTTCGCCTTCAAGAATGGAACACGACAGCGTTCCCGTCGACCCGCCAGGGGTGTAAGACAATGGGCTACGGCGCAGCGACTACGCGCCCCGCATCGGACGCGGTGAGCGTCGAGCAACGCAGCGTTCGGCGCGACAACGAAATGTGCGCCTGAGCAAGCGACGCACGCCTGAGCCTTAGAAACAGCTCGTTTCTAAGGCAACACCGCGTTCACTAGAGGCGCTTTTGTACCGCTTCGAAGCATCGAACTCGTGGCTCAGTGGTAACGTCTCCGTCTCACACTCCGGAGACCCTGGTTCGATTCCCACCCAGCCTATCTTGGAAGTTGCTTTTTATTTATGAAGTGCCTGCCGTGATTTATCGCTCACGGCCAACGCCGCGGACGCCGACGCCGACACCGACACCGACGCCGACGACACCGGCTTTTCTGCGACACGAGCTCCTTAACGCTATCGCGTTAATACAATTTCCTACCCATTCCGATATCAACCGCCATACTACGTTCCCTCCTGGCGCACCCATTATGGGAAAGAAAAACTTGACTACGCCCTGGCAACTACACTAAATGAGCTAGACCGGAAAGGTGTGAACGTTCTGGCCCTTACTAACAAAACCTTATTTGACCTGTTTGTTTGACTTTATTGAAACTGCTTATGCTTCTAATTGTTCTCGTAGTTGTCATTTGTGATCGGACTGCCTGATCGTTTATTCGATGATATGTTTATATAACTGAATCAAGATAATAAATCGTCGTGTCACTGCTGTTGTACGGGTGGCTAGAGCTTAGTCAAGCTACACAGATGCAGCTTTTTTCTCTGGCCCCCTATTTTCGCAGTAACAATGTACTGTCTGCGGCGAAAATAAAACTTGATTGATTGATTGATTGATAATGGCATTTTAAGCGCTTGAAACATTTAACTATTTCTGCGTCCTTAAATTCAGCAAGGTGTATGTGTCACATAAAACGCCTTTTTAACAGTCTGAATTTAATAAAAACGATGCAGTAACCGTTCTTTTTTTTTAGAGAAAGTAAGGAGGCAAGAAGGGTGTTTCGACATCCAATTCGCCCTGGAGGGCGTAATATGCCGGCGTGTGTAGCGTTTACTTTACTAAGAAATCTTTTCACCAAGGTTCCGACGTGTTTCAAAAGCATCGGAACAGTGATCCCACGACGTACCATTAGTCGAAATCAACGTTACGCAATCCGAACGCATGCCTTTCGGCAGATTCCTTCCGGTTCGTATAATCGCCGACGGGCCAGAGCATCCGCGTTTGCGGAGCGTCGGATTTTATGAGCGCGCCCGTTCGCGCTCCACGCTTCCAGAAACGCGGCGCACCGCCACGTCGCCCTGCGATCCCGCGTTGTTTGCACATTCGATCGTTTCCCCGAGACTCCGAGAAGCTGCATTTCCGGTTTTCCTTTCTCGGCGCTCCTTCCGCCCCAGCGTGTCTGGCGCAGCTCACGCTCGAGCTGTGCGTCGTCATGCGCTTGTTTTTCATTTTTGTTGACTCGTCCTTCCTCTTCCGCGAAATCTATTCAAATAAATTTTATCGATCCGCGCTCTCTATATATATACATTAGCTCAGCAATGGCGCAAAATCGGACGTCCCAAAGTAAAAACTGTCTTCGAAGCCTCCTAAAGAAAGAAGTGGCGTGGGTAGACGATGGCCGGTCCTAGAACAAGATCATATATTACGGCGACAACATATAACGGAATACATTGTTCTCACACCAAAGCGAGCATAGGAAGAAAAACAAAGATAGCATATCGGTAATTTTTTTTCCAATAAACGAATTTTGACGCTTCGGTCAAATGGGTGCAATGTACCAAATTCTCAGTCAGTTGGCAACTAATCCCAAAGTGACGCGCACGAAAATATAGCTATTGATTTCCCGTCGCCACATATTGTGACACCTGTGAGTGACGGGCTGCTGGCACTGGACATGCAGTTTAATGAAAAGCACGGCTTACTTGAGCATGCTGCTGGAAAAAGAAAAAAAAAAGATTACAGCTCAGAACTGACTAGCACACATGGAAGTAGACAAGTGTTGAACTTAATCACAGCTCAAGCTTTGTTACTGAAAGCCAGCCTGTCAGACGTTATTAACCTGTCCGAGCGAATTGCAGGGCACGCAATACCAGAACATCGGAGACGTGGGCGCCAGCTTTGGTGGCGACATCTAGCCGTCGTTTTTTCCAACAACAAAGCGGCAGAAACGTTATTAGAGTTTCCGCCATCTTAGGCGAAGGGAAAGAAAACGGCCAATATGCGTTCGGGGGTTGTGCTACTATACACCGACGCCTTTACTCCACCAGAGGAGTTGCAAACAGCCTGTCATTGCAATAACGGCTGTACGCGCCTTTGTTGAACTCGACGGTGCAAGCTGGCGTCAACAGTGCTGCTGCTGGCATCTACATGTCCGCAATGCTGGTATCCCTTAAACGACAATGCGCAATAGGACAAGCTATAAAATTGTTATTTCAGGCAAAGAAAACAACACGAAAAAATAAAACCAGGAAGATGGAAACACGCTTACGAAAACCATACATCTTGAAACTGCATAGACAGATGTAGATGTAGTGGCCCAGACAGTGCATCGAAAGAAAGCATTGTAAACAACCTAATTTACGCAATCTTTTGCTGATAATCTACAGCCTGCAGAACGAATGTGAAACAGTGCACATTAATGTCGTGGCTGCCTCAAAGAAGATTGTCCTTCAGTTATTTTAGAATTTTTGTTAGGCTTTTGTGTTGTCACTCTGGAAAAATTTTCATTATCGTATTCTCTCTTTATGTGCCACATGTATGATTATCATTTGTACCCATTACACATAACAAATTATGTGAGAAGAATTTTCAGTTTGCCACGAGGACTCCCTTCATGCCATTGATCTCCCTACACCCACTAAAAGAAAGCCTGTGGTGCTTCTCACATGCTGACGAGCATGCAGTTTAGCATAGCCACTGCAGTGTAGCTGCACATACATGCCTAGCGTGCTTTACAATTACCAGCTGAATTGAACTCAATATTAATTTTCGTGTGCTGCGCAGGAGAAATGGTGGGAACAAATGCAACACTGAAGCAGCTTGACCAGCACGACCACCATTGAGACAAGTCACCCAGTATGTATCCCACCAATACATCCCACCATCTAGCACTGCACCCACGATCCACCCAGTATACCCACGATGAATTCCATCATACCCACCACACTTTCCATCGTACCCAGCACATTTTCCATGATGCCCAGCATGAAGTTCATGATGGGCAATGCTGGAATTTTCACTCCCACTGCCTACAGAGGGAAGGAAAGCAGTGACATCTTATGTGAACAAAAGCCAATACGAAATACTGAAATCCGCACAATAATAAAAAATTAATACTAGACGCAAATTTAGCAGGGTACAATAGTTAATAATCAAGCCTCACGAAATACTTGAATATATGTTAGAAAAGCACATGTGCGCGTACGTACGTTTGTATGCTTTAAAAAAAAGGAACAACAGTGATACTATTTGGGAAATGAATGAATCGGGTCACATCATGAGCCTGCCATCAACACTGTGCCACTACTCTTCCATAAGCCACCTATTATTCTCTCGCTGTCACATACATTCACCCATTGACATCCCACTATGTACCCCACCATCCACCCAGAACACCCGCCATCCGCCCAGAACACCCACCATTCACTTAGCACATCCACCATTGAGACAAGTAACCCAGTATGTATCCCACCAATACATACCACCATCTACCACTGCACCCACCATCCACCCAGCGTACCCACGACGAATTTCATCACACCCACCATATCTTGCATCATGTCCGGCACAATTCCCATCATGCCCAGCATAAAGTTCATGATGGGCAATGCTGGTATTTTCAATAGGGAAGAGAGGGGAGCCGATAAGCTAGAAAGGAGGAGAAAATGCAAACGTGATCTGAGCTATACCAAACGTACTCAAGATATGCCACTTGATCCTGCAATGGTACACTAAGCTTGTCAACCAGGCAGCGGTGGCTGTGCGCCTCTGGTGTTCTGCCGCCGAACACGGCATTACGGACGGATTCCATTTCAGGCCATGGCAGCCGCATTTTGACGCGGTCAAAATGAAAACACGTTCATGAGCTTTGCTTTGGTTACCTTTTTATGCATGAATGGAACAATACCTCGTCAGCCTCCCACATCCAACAAAATGCACGCGTATTGCATTTCCCATAGCCCGTGAGCTGCTGTTCGACGTTAAACCACTTCCTTTTTTTTTTCTGTTCGCGATTGCTCTCTGGCGCTCTGTTTATCGACACGTAATCGATAAAATACTGTTAACTCCCTTCACGTGTCATCTGAGCGTTTTTGGTAAGTAAAAAAAGATACGACAGATGGAAGATGAAACAGCAGGCACCCTTATACCAATGGGCACATTGATGTTTCCATTGGGACAACCCCGAACATCGACAAGAGCGCCCATATAGACTTAACGCTGGATTACAATTCCGACTTCCACTTCGGTTGCGGAGAAGCCAGGAAACACTCATTCATCGATTACGGCTGGGTGTGCCATATACCCACCGATACCTTCACAAGATTGGTCAAGCACGGGACCCTGAATGCAGCATCTGCCACACTCTCGAGAGAATAGCTCACGTACATTGCGTGTGCCCTCAATATGCGGCCGAACGAAGAAAACTCAAATCTACTGTTGACAGCTTGGACTCCCGCACCTTTTCAGAAGAAAAGCTTTTGGGCGCGTGGAGGAGTGTTGACTGTGCCCATCGGGCCATAAAAGCACTTTTGAACTTTTTAAGTGAGACTGGTTTAGACGATCGCCTCTAGAAGCTGTGAGACGTGTAGTCAGCGCGAAATGTGTTTGCGCAATAACTTTTTGTGGCAAGATTACTTTTTGTACGGACAGGATTACTCTTACGTGTATTGCGTCTCCAGTGCGCATCCGCATATTGGACAACGCGTATATAGTATCTCATTGTACCATAACATAATCACCCGCCACCTACCTTTCCCTGTATTTCCCACTTCCCCATTCCCCAGTGAGGAGCAGCAGGCTAGAGACACGCTCTCCAGGCCGACCTCTCCTCCTTTCTCTTCAATAAAATCTACTCCTCCTCCTATGTTTCCACATCATTCACATTTCATGTGGTAATTACTGCAGTAACCAGGTGGACGTTGCGTAAATATGAAACTTCTCGAACGCAGCAATTCTGGGAAGAGTACTTCGCTGCTGTTCCACTTCCCTTGCCGCTAACCATTTTTTCTTGCTTACTCGGTCTTCTGAAATCACTTCTTTTCTTTCTGTTTGTGTCCTTATCTTCCCCCTTGTTCGGTCCCACCTCATCCTCTTCAACAACTACGACAGCACGGCCGAATAAGACCACGCTGCTACCGCTGCTTTCATAACTCACCTTCCATTCATAGCTTTGTCCTATCTCCTCCTCTCTATGTTTTTACAGGCTTTCCTCCTTCAGTGTATGGAGAGCCAACCTGGCTCAGCCTATATGGCTAAGCTCCCTGCCCGTGATTCAGGACTGCCCCCCTCTATTTTCTCAAAGGGAAACTAAATAGCAACACTAAATCAGTTTATTATGACGGAGCACGCTTTCAAAACTGTCTTTTCATTGGTTTGACAAGAAAGGTTTCCGAAAGTTAGTGTATGATAACTGTCATATTTTTAGGCGTGAAGCGAAACTACTTTTTAAAATACAGGGTGTGATGGGATTTCCTCTACTCAGGAAAAGGAGTAAAAGAGAATGCCGACAAAGACCTAAGAAAAAACAACAGCCATGCAGTGAGAAAATTTTAACGACGTTTCGGCGAACAAGGCTCCCGCACGGGATCCGAAGGGTCTTTTTTAATTTTGTCGTTGAATCTGTACGAGTTCTGGGTCGGCGTTCTCTTGAATCTGCTTACTACGTGATTTCCTTTTTGCGATGCACTAAAGCTCGCGAATTTGTGTGCGCTGTGTGTGTGTGTGCTTGCTTTCTTTTTCACTTATTAGTGTTTTTGTGTGTGCGGGTGTGTTTGCGCGCTCGTACGTGTGTCAGTATATCAAAATGCGTATTTGTGTTTGCTTGAGCCTGTGCGATTTCTATTTGTACTTTTGATTTAACCAAGTATTGTGTGAGTTACGTACGACCAAGTTGTATCATTTTAGTGCTGTACTAATGATGATGGCGGTATTCAAAGTTTGGCCTCCAATCATGTAATAGCCTGATGGAGCCGACAGTATTATTGCATGAATGAATGAATGCTGGTGATCTTGTGCATGCGCAAGCGCTCGTGCGCGTGCTCTCGTGCCTGTTTTTCCGAATTGTGTTCATGCGTGTTTCTCTTCACGCATTCGAGTTCTTTTCGAGCGTGAGTTTTCGAGCATATTTTAACTTGGTGGCTGTGCGTGGCAACAAAGTGCTTTCGGAGACATTTCAGCTGAACCTCATTCTTTGTTTTTTTTTTTTTTTTTTTGCGCAGGCGTTGACTTCGGTAAAGCAAACACCTCCGGCTTGACTGCAAACACTCGTGATTGGTCCCCGCGTTCGCATGACGGGCTTCGACAAGACTTCGCGGCCGTTGCCAAATCGATCCGAGAAGTCATCGCCGCCGGTTCGACGCTGAGTGCCCTCCGTAAGGTGAGTGGGCGCGTTTCATTACAGTACGTTCCTCGGGTGGACGGTATCTGCGATTCGCGCTTTCCTGGCACTTCTACTGCAAATAAGTTCGCCATGCTATGCGCGTTCTCAGCACGTAAGCCTCGAACGAGTCATATTGAAAAAGGGGCTTGTTTGCATCTGGTCCGAGCACGTCCTCTCAGGCGAGAACGCTTCCTTGCGAGATAAAGAGGAAGGCCTTACACACTAGGGTAAGAAAGTAAGAAGTGTGAGAAAGTCACCTAGAATAAAGGTTACGATTAAAATAAAATGTCCTACTTAGAGGTTGTCTTGTTGGTGTTCTGGTATTTCTTGCGGTTCCTTCTTATTTCTATTATTTCTTGAGCACCTGTGAATTTCAAGAAAGCAAGTTAGCAAAAGGTCGTAACTGATTCATTCTATAACATTTTTATACGTGTTTACAATTTTTGTGACTGTGGCATTATAGAACGAAAAGGTATCCACTAAAATGGAACACAAATAAAATCACAACCTAAGAAGAAAAGATGAACCGCAGCTCGCATCTTACACACACGCACAAAGAAAGCGTCACATTAAATAAGAAGCACTTCGTATACTTCATATACTTCGTATAGTAAGGGCTATCTGCAAACATTAGATGTACAATTAAGACATTCATTTCAGAAACAGTTCGCGGAAAGACACTGTGTACAGTCTGCCGGTATGAAGGGGGAGTACCGTAAGCGAAGCTCTGTCATAAGAGGAAGGAGGAAAGAGAAAAGTAGAAGGCAGGGAGGTTAACCAGAATAACGTCCGGTTGGCTACCCTACACCGGGGGAATGGGAAAGGGGAAAGCAAAGATCACAGGGAGAGAGAGGAGGGAAGGAAAGAAGGAAATTGCGGCGAGTTCGCTGACGCGTGTGGTCTTACAGAAATTGCATTAATAGTCACAGATGTGTGTCATAATAAATATATCACAGATGTGTGTCATAATAAATATCCATAATAAATATCCAGTGAAATATTGGGTGTGGCACATTAACAGTGATGTCAAATGCGACACACGTCACATACGTGATAGATGTCTCATATGAGGTTAGCGTACATGATATATGACGGAATATACGATGTCCTGCATCGCATATGTCACGTACGTGACATATGTTACGTATCAAGCGAGAGAATATGAGGGCACCGAAAGAATAGAGGAAGTTAGCAGTCACGCTTATTTGAAGTGTAGAAGTAATCAGGCACAGGGTAACTTGCCTCCATCCCCCCGCCCCCCCCCCCCCCCACCCCCACCCCCGGCCACGGTGGCCGCATTTCGATGGGGGCGAAATGCGAAAAGACCCGCGTACTTATATTTAGGTGCACGATAAAGAACCCCAGGTGGTCGAAATTTCCGGACTCCCCCAACTACGGCGTGCCTCATAATCAGAAAGTGGTTTTGGCATGCAAAACCCCATAACTAAAAAAAAAGAGATAACTAGCCCCTTGCGGTGACCGAGCATACATCCCCCGCTGACCGTGCGCTGCTTTACCATTTCGGCTAAACGTGGAGCAATCTCGCTGGCCGCGTTGGGGCTAATATTGTGCGGAAATGCCCAAGGAAGTGGTCAGCGCTAATCCTGTATCCAAATAACCAGAAAAAAAAATGGATTTCTGTGACTTCATATTGTTACGTGAAAGCACAGCAGCTAAAATATTTACATGGTGCATTTGCAAAGGTAGCAACATCGAAGCCAGCCAACATCCAGCGAATCACGTCGTCGACATGGCCACTGGCCACGGTAACAGCGCGCAATGTGTCCAGCTCGGCTGCTGCGGAAACAGATAGGTTTATCATCGGCTGTTCTCCATTCCGACGCGTTTCTGGAACGATGAAAGATTTATGGGCCGCGACGAGGCCTGTCCGCGGAGACTAGGGCAGCGTCAGTAGTGTTCATGGCGCAGACATTAAAGAAGATGCCACGGTTCGCTGATTCCTAACGAACAACGGCCTGGATAAATGAAATAGCCGGTGTCGAGGTGTCGGGTACCGTGGCTCAATAAAAAGCCGGATAGGCGGCCTCGAGTTCTCGGCGGACGATGCGCGTCGCGTCGTCTGATGTGAATGGTTGACAAGGAGTTGTCTCGCCGGACGACGTTGCAGAGGTATCCGGCAGACGCTCGAACTGCGGTGAGATGCGCCGGCATTTAGCTTGCTCTAGACGACGGCATTTTTTAATCACAGTGTCAACGGTGGCCACGTTGGCGAGGACAAGCAGATTGAACGCGTCGTCCGCAATACACTTCAAAACCTGGGCGGCCCTGTCAGACTCGGACATCTTCTGGTCACCTTGTAGACACAGGACCATTAAGTCTTGTAGCCACGACAAGTAAGGCTCAGTTGACGTCTGGGTACGTACCGCCAGTTGTTTCTTGGCGGCAAGCTGTCGGCCAAACGGGTTGCCGAAACGATCGCGCAGCTGCTGCTTGAACGTGTCCCAGCTGGCGAGACCGTCCTCGCGGGTCAGAAACCAAGACGCGAGGCTTACCGCCGAGGTGATAAAATATGACGTTTTCCCGCGTTATAATTGCATCCCCGCCATTCTGTTTGCTGACTCGCTCGTACATACTGAGCCAACCAACCACGTCAGCACTGTTTGCCCCGGAAAAGGTCCCGGGATCGCGGCGCTGTGCGAGCGCAATAAACTGGGTAGTGGTCGCAGGCGTAGCAGGCGGCTGCTGCGTGTCATCCCCTGGACGCGTGGCAGTGGATTCGAGGTGGCGTCCGCCGCGAAGCTCCGTCGTCCGAAGTAGTACCGGGCACCTCCACCATATAAATGCCACGCGAAAGCACAGTAGAGAAACTATTTACGAGGTGTACTTACAAGGGTAGCAAGCACTAGCAACATGGAAGCCAGCCAACTTCTAGCAAAGCACGTCGTCGGCATCAGGTCAGCAGTGGCCGCTTAAGGGTACGTCCCACTAAATCCACCGGTCGACATCATCGTCTTCTAGTAGCACGTAGCGATATTTTCTCACATGGGGCGGTTGTGACTAACAAAGAAGCTTCAGCTCCTCAGATCCGCTTATTCTGCTCGCTCATATGTGCGATGTATGGCCCGCCGAGAATCCTAGTATGGTTGAAGTAAAATGACACCACTGGGTGGCGCACCATACATAGCTGCGGCGGCGATGTCACATCAGTATGTGCCTCACGTCACTGTCGCGCCAGTATGTGACATTCGTGTTGTCACGCTGCCATATGTAATGACACGTATGCGACATAAAAAATGTTACCCATGTGACGGCGAGTTACTAACCTTGTGTTAGTAACTGTCGTGTCAGTTCACAGCTATACTGGCTTTTTCCTAGGGTATAATGCATTTGGCTGACCTGTCAATGATTTTCTGTGTGATTTTCTCTCTCTCTCTCTCTCTGTGTGTGCGTGAGTGTGTGTGTGTGTGTGTGTGTGTGTGTGTGTGTGTGTGTGTGTGTGTGTGTGTGTGTGTGTGTGTGTGTGTGTGTGTGTGTGTGTGTGTGTGTGTGTGTGTGTGTGTGTGTGTGTGTGTGTGCGCGCGCGCGCGCGCGACCCTACTTGTGATAGAGCTATTGGTACGGCGTGTTTTGGCTGACGAGCCACTTCTACCGCTGCTAGTGATCCGATGCCTTCACAACCCGCTACAATGGCTGCTCGATCACAGCGAGTGAATGTACGTATGCGACCGGCGCACCAGTGGTGGCGGTAATTAAAGAAAAAAAGTAATGTACTTGAGTATTTGCGCACTCAGACCCCGTCAAATTGCTGACGTTTGGTCGCGGGTAATCGAATGCGTGACTTCGGGAGCGGGAGCCGTCAGCTAAAGCGACCGAACCACCATAGCCAGTCGGGCGGAGTTCTATTACGCAACGTGCTCTGCTGAGCGGTTAACACCGGCTGGAACAGCTTGTTCGCGACAGCTCGACAATAGCGCTTGTCAATCTAACTCAAACGACGGGATCCAGAGGTAACACAGTAACGCGATTCTCCATTCAAAAGTGCGTCGACGCTGGGCGTCGCCTAAATCAAGTCGCTGATACAAAGGCACGTTTCCTCCCAGCATTATTTAAGGAAACATCGAAAGTGTTTTCAAGAAGCCGTAACGGCTAACGCCCAGGTCCCGCGTAGAACCCTCAAAGGAGGCTAAGTGTTTAACGGTATACAGCTGCCCGTTACGCATGACTCAAGCCAGCACTAAAATGCCCAAATTACGCGTAATATTTGCTCAAAGACAAATTTTGTATTGTCTTCATAATGCTCGCGGCTGTGCTGTGCACACGCTCTGTATGGTGTGTAAAATTAACCAGCGCTGGTATGTTTCTGCAGTCAAAAAGCGCGCACTATGCTCTCCGAACGTGCGCTTTCGCAGTGAATCGGTTCAGTGACGCCATACGACTGCGTTTTGAGTAGTTTTGCTTCCGGCTTTTAGTATTTGTTTTCCCGGGAACGCCCGCGGTGTTGCCAACGTAGGCGTACGATGCAACAGCCGTGTACGATAACGCGGAATAATGAAGCACGTTAGAACACATAGATGGCCTAAGTTGCAGCATCGTGACCATAAAATAAAAGAACCCAACTGACGTAAGAAACGGTCGGAGGAAAATTAGGGGAAAGAGAGAAACAACACTACTAGGAAATAAAGAAAGAAAAGAAAAGAAAGAAAGAAAGAAATTGGGAGGAGAGAATAGAGAAAGAGGGTTAACAAGTCAGCAAAAAGAACCATCGAAACAGACAGTCGCATTTCATCCGCGTACAACGCACTCCTTGTCCTTGATTGATTCGGGACATGCGATGGTCTTCGCGCCCCCCTTGTGGAGGCGCATCGATCGCTTGGGCGTTGCGGCTTCTGGACAATTGCCCGAGCTCGTTGCCTTTCAACCGTACAAACGCATTTCTCGTGCCCTCCCCCTCTGTGCCGCCCTCCTCGTAACGACTCTCAAGTGCTTGGGGAAGTTCCTTCGGCGCTCGATCAGCGTGTAATGGGACGATGCACGATCGGGCCGTCGGTGTCCGATGGGGCGTCGCGTCACGGGGCATCTTCAAGACGGTCGGGTTGGCTTTCCCGCTTAACTGCAAGCCCCCCCCCCCCCCCCCCAAAAGTATGGCGGCGATGCTCTTCGTTGGAACGATGCCGCGTGAACGTGTCGAAATTTATTCGCCTATACATTGTAACGGTATTGGTCAAGGAAGGAAGGAAGGAAAAAGTGGAGAAGGAAAGGCAGGGAGGTTAACCAGTTTAGCTTAACCGGTTTGCTACCCTACACATGGGAGCGGGATCGGGTGGTGAAAGATGGTTAAGAGAGAGAGAGAGAGAGAGAGAGAGAGAGAGAGAGAGAGAGAGAGAGAGAGAGAGAGCACCAAAAACTATGGAACTGCATGTGTTTGTAGTGTTTGAAATATTACCCTGCTTCATTTCTACATTGTGTTGAGCTTTGCAAGAATTGAATGTATGCCATATGTATTTGCCCAATCGCTATTAATTCCGGTATTTAAATGTAAGCATGTTGATATTTGACCTTTCCTTTATATAAGCAGTGGCGCATTTTTTGGTGATGGACTTCCATGCGATAGCCACACAGTCGAAGGATTACGTTTCGTTTTTCGACGTTTTTCATTGTGCGTGCCATTTTTCGACGAATGGTAGTCTGATTTTGGAAGTCGGCCCACGTTTCTTGCTGTCTGCGTGTCGAGGAATATCGTGTACTCACCGTACACGTCGCAATCGAAAAATGACAGTAGCTTCAGGCTTCTGGTTACATGTAGAATATTTCATAACTGCGAATTTTAGGTATGCAGCATTACAAGAAAACTGCTTTGGCCGATCACTAGCAGGGTCTATTCTAGCACATTGGTACACGGCCGGTTCAGACAAAAAAATTAAAAGGAGCTGCTACGGGCTGTGGCATTGTCCGTGCACTCTTCTCACAGCGAGGGTAATAAATAATTTTTGCTTTCATGATAACTATTGTTTTTACAGATGTCATGGTTTTTGTTAGTGCTTGGTTGAAAACGCTATTGGTGCGCCGTAAGAGCGTCATGTATACAGGGTGTCCCAACTATCATGCACCAAGATTTAAAAATATGCAAATGCCACGTAGCTGGACAGAACCAAGGTAATATTGTTTACCCTCGCATGGAGATACTCAGATTCTATTTTTGCATGCCGCCTAATTACCTAATTAGTTTTAATTAATTAATCTACTTCTCTAATATTATAATTAGATTAAAAGTGTCAAGGAGAACACTGTAGAGCAACATGAAGAGCTACCTATACAGATTTCTTTTGCTCAATATGTGCATAAAAGTGTTTTTCCAAACCCGCGAATACACTCAAAATTGCCGCGCGACTGGCTGTTCGAGGCACTTTGCGGGTATTCGCGGTTTTTCTTAACGTTCCGAAAAACTTTTATGTAGCACCTATTGAGCAACAGAAATCTGTATCGGAAATTTTTTCATGTTGGCTCTGCAATTTTCTCATTGACATTTTCCTTCTAACTTTAATATTTGAGAAGTTGATTAATTAATTATTTCTAATTATTTAATTAGATGGTACGCAACAAATAATGTGAGTATCTCGAAGCGACGGCAAGAACATTGCCTTGGTTCTGTCGAGCTACGTGGCATTTGCATATTTTAAAATCTTGGCGCATGGTAGTTGGTACACCCAGCATAGGGTAAACTTTTGTGGAAGAGTGTGACACAACTTGTCAGTAAATGGTTCAGATAGGTCAAGGGAAGCTACGAAAACAACTCTGGTGTGCTTGGCTTTTGAAACCACCACCATTACGCCAGGTGCGAGTTTTTTTAGAGCGCAGGTCTTAGGCGCCCGTTCTTGCGTTGAGCATCGTCGTCGGCGTCCTCGGCGTAACCAAGCGAATGAGAACAGCGAAGGATGAAAGCGCGAACGTGGAGCCCAGCGGGGGATAAAAGACGGCGATAGCGAGTTGGAGCGCGAGAAGGAAAGCGGAGGAGGAGGGTATACGGCGAAAGCTTGAGAAGAAAAGCGTAGTGCCGCGCAAGACGTGCTGTGCGTTGACGACCGCTTCGATATGGCGCCAGAGTAGCGCGCGCCGGCTGTTCACCGATGACGTCATCGATAAGGCATGCAGCGGGTGAGTCCACCGATGCCATGTATGGAAACAAAGCGCTACATGAGCGCAGGTCTGTCTGCGGCGGCTGCTGTGAATCGCGCCCACGCGTCACCCAAGCGCTGGCTTTCGCCATCTCCCGATTATCGAGGCAGTCACGCCACACTTCGTTCCATTTCCAACGTGCCGCACGAGACAGATTGTCCACGCCAGCCAATATATCGCGAATTGAAAACACGTATAGAGCCGCGCTCAAATTTCGCATTAGGGCGTATTCTAATCGTCGGTGAATTCTCTTTTTCGCTTCTTTTTTCCTTCTTGAATGATGACATGCTTACAAAAGCGCACCAATGTAAGCAAGCATGGCTGATTAGCGGTGCGTATATTAAAAAGCTTGGTGCTGTTGGAAGACACCAGTTTTTTACACGAACACGTTTGGCTCATTTTATTTGCGCTTCTTCTGTCATGGTGAAGGATTTCGGCCGCCTGAGATGCAGGATTCTCTGTGGAGGGCACACGATCTTGTAGCACCTCCGCTCGGCGTGTCTTTCTGTAATGATAAAATCACCGCCCAAGCACTCCGTACCGACGTTTAACCAGCGAAGCTGAAACCTGCGGCCCCGGTGTTTATCACAGGGTCAAACCCGAAGGTTCAGTAACGACGGCTTGGCAGGCTGCCGGAACCTCGGTACGCAGTTGCTGCTTGCGCTCGGCAGCACGAGCCTGTTCTTGTGCCCCTAGCTGCAGCATCGGCATGGCGTAGACGAGCTCGTCCCCAGTTCCGCTCGCGGCGTTGCTGATAGAAAGCTGCCTGCTCCTCAGGAGTACGTATGACGCGTGGCCTACCCATTTCGGAGCTGGAGAGAAACGGCTGCGCGCACGCTCGGTTGCGACGGAGAGCAACGACGTCACTACTGGCGCAGCAAATTCAACACGACTCCGACCTATGACGTCATGTTACCTGGCCCGACTGCTACACAATCTAATGGGGATGTTCCCGAGTAGGAAACAGTGAATTTGACGTCACCGTTTTCATCACGGCAGCCTTGTCGATGGAAATTTTGGGCCAGGTAGCGTGTCGTCATGGATCGGAGTAAACAGGCCTTGTGCTATTTAGGCGGCATTAGCTAATCGCGCGCCTCTCTTCCTCTATTTTTCTTATCGCGCATGCGCATGGGGTTGCACCGGAGGAGTTTTCGGCGTACAGGCAACAGACACACGGCCGGACGAATCGGCTACCCATATACAGCTTGGCTGTAAAAAGAAATTGTAAGGTAGAGCTTTATAAGGTGGGGTTGTTTCTTTATCTTCTTTTTGAGCCGAATGAGATCACCAAAGAAGCTGAGGTCGGTGACTACAGGAACGGCGAAATATCTTGACTATCTATCTTCGTTGCTCTTTTGCTCTCTAGCTGACTAGCTGTGCGGAGGTAATTTCTCTACGCCGGGCGGGTTTTATATCTATGAGAAAACTGCAGAAATTAGAAGCTTTCGACAAGCGAATGAAACGCGAACTTTGCAACAAGGCAACTCAACAGTGGAAAGAACAGTAATTACACTAATTGTTCGTTTCCTTGTGTTTATCCTGTGCGTTACGCTGTTACTCGATCTCACTTAACATGTACCACCTGGCGCGTGTTGGCGTATGCTCTGGCACGCCATATTAGACTGCTTTAGGATGGCGTTTGTAACCAAACGTAAACGCACTATACGTACGTGAGAAAACATCGTGGCCCCTCACCGCGCATACTCCGCAAGTCATTTCCTTTCATCGGTGTACGTACGCTATTTGTTTAGCGAACTGCACGTAATGTTTGCTCACGCTAAGAAATAACGTTGTCGAGCGTGGCGCCACCTGTTCCTCTCGCGTCAGTGTGAAATTGTCGTGATGGCTGTCTACGTTAATTCTCGCGGCTGTGGTTGATCGCACGTGTACTGTTCAACCGAGCTTTCGTTCACTCTATAGACTATAACCCCAAACGCTATAGGTATGAGCGGATAGCGCGCCCAATTCAGACGGGGCTCTGACGGGTCTGTGTTCTATTTCTTCTTTTGTCTCTTCCGTGTATTTCTTTTTGGGTATCTTTTACGACTCATAATGGCAAAGCCTTTAGCGCAATTCAAAAAGACAGGGACGTGACAGAGACACAGGACAGCGCTGTTCTGTGTCTCTGTCACGTCCCTGTCTTTTTGAATTACGCTAAAGGCTTTGCCATTATGAGTAAACCGTACCAACTAGCCCAAGAATCAGCCTTGTTGATCTTTTACGAATATGGTTGTTTCAGTGTGCGTTTCGGCACGGCTCTTTCTTTGTCTTCGTCTGTTACTCATGCTGTTTGCGGTCTGCTATGGAGCATCCGCGCAAGCCGAAAGCGGCAGAAACTGGGGCGACAGCCGAGTGATATGCAGCGACTCGCAAACGCACAGGAGCAGCAGCGTCCTCCGATCGCGTGGCCTTCTTCCAGTTGAGACGCGCGAATCGATACCTGCCGTGGCGGGTGAGTGGGTATCCCAGTCTTCGCAGCAGTTTTCGACGGCAGGAAGAGGCCAGATCGTGTTGCCTCCCTCCTTGGGCCCGCCGAGGTATTGGGTATGAGCTATGCTTGAGTATACGGAAACGAAATAGGAAGCCACTATGGGCTGGTGGGTAAAAAGAAAGCTCCGTGATCGGTTGGGCCCTGTGGCTTGGCTCGCCATCGCGCTGCGGCTGGCTTCGATCTCGCTGCGTATTTTGCGCTGTCTCGCGGACCCGCCGCTGAATGTTCTTTGCGCCACGCAGTGTTGTTGCCTGCAGAATGCGTGCTCATTGTTTTGCTTGCGCACCCTGCTATAGGCAGGCTGCGCAAGGCTGGTGGCTTGCGGCCCCCAAGCTCTTCTTTTCGTATTTTGCCGATATTCTTACTTTTCTTATGTTTTTTTTTTTGTAGACTATAAATGCCCAGCATCAAACTTCCTGAGCCATTATTGGGAATTTCGTTTTAGGTCACCTCTATTGCCTGTGGTCTCCCTACTTTTCTGCCATCGAAGCTCCAACTACCTTTTACTCATCTCTGTTGCGGAGATGTTTTAACGCGAGAGAGTTAAGGAGCCCGTGTCGCGGAAAATCCGGCGCCGTTGTCAGATGGGAAGAGGACTTGGCACCCGGAGGTGCCGCGTCCCAGAGCTTCCATCAACCCGACATCCTTCGGTACATTGTCCCCGGCGCTCCCCCTATACCCGGGCTGACTGGGCGGGGGGCTTTGGTTCGGGCAAACGGTCCTTCCCGGCCAAGGGGACTGTTGTGGTGCAGCGCCACTGAGTTGCTGCACTCAACACACAAACAGCCATGTCGGTCATGCAGGACACAAAGCTGACTGACCCTCGGACTACCTTGACGCAAAAGAGGTCAAGGCATGCAACCATGGAGACCACCAAGGCCATCCGTGGAAGCAGCGCGACCACACGAGGGTGCGCCACGACCGGTTCCGGCTCTGGGTTCCACTGAGCCAAACAAAACCCCGTAGATCGACTGGCACACACGGTCGAGTCGAGCGACCTTAGGAGCATGCATCATAACTTAATGGAGAGCTTTCCACCTGACTCATCAAAAATCACGGCAGGACGAGCCACATTACGAGAAATTTCTTGTCGCCCAAGCGGTGCCGCTCCCGGGTTAGATGGAGCCAGATCTCCTTCCGTGCTTTCGCAAGCACTTCGTATGACTGGGTATGAGCATTGGAGAAGAAGAAGCACGAACTGCAGGTTTATCGCCTATTAAGGCAAAGGGTGCAAAAATCGGACAGTCTGATATGGCACGCCTGGGAGCTTAAAGAGACCAGCAATCCTTTGGAGAAGAGCTGCAGGAAGCAAACACTACGTAAAGATATGAACCGAGTCCTCTCGACCGCCACAAAAGGGGCACACTCGACGAGCCGGGACGGCTGCGAAGGGCCTGTAACTCAACAGCAGGCACCCTCGCACCAGGCGGTACATGAACGCAGCTCGCTTAGCGTCGAGGAAGCTGGCCGTACTGAGCTTCCAGTTTGGCTTGTGGATGGACAGATCGTACCTTTGGCAACGCGGCGGGAGACCTGGGGTGAGGATATCGACTAGTTCCTGGATTGGAGTTGAAAGTATACGTCGATGCCGGGGTGAACCTTGCGGAGGCTTACCAGAGAATTGGCAGACGTGGGAACACAGTGGGAAAATGGGCTCCGCGAAAACAAGCGGAGTCGGGTGCTAAGAAAGAAAGGAAGTTAAACTTCGAGTCAGGCGCATATCCGAGTTAAGAGCGACCTGGGTCCAGCTGACGTGTAGTGCGGTAGTCACGATGCCCAGGTCGGGAATTCCGAGTCCTCCCTTATCCCTGGGCAACTTGAGCACCCGCCTAGCTACACGACCAGTTGTCCCTTTCCAGAGGAAGCGAAAGAGGACCCTCTCCAAGATAAGCTTGGTTCGGGTTGGGACAGGAGACACACACGCCACATATACGTCAGGAAGGAAAATCGAAGTGAGTGAAGAATTGTCGCTCGAGCAGTCAGTGGGCATGACAACGCGCTGAATTCCTGAGTCTCCGTTTCAATCTTCTCCCTAACCTGTTGCAGTTTTCAGGAGAGAGGCCGTCTGGTTCGAGTCGGGAACCTAAAATGTCCAACCGCGTTTTCACGGGGTGACCATAAACGGGCTGAGGACTGGACGGAGTGGAGTTCATGTACATGGCTGCACTTTTCGACCTATTCAACCTTGCACCGGTCGCCTCACAGTAACTGTCCATGACCTCCAAGGCGCTGCAAGCTGATACCTCGTCCGGGACGACAATGGACAAGTCATCCGCATAGGCAAGGAGTGCAACAGGAGGGGAACCTGGTGGGAGGAGAAACCTGCCAATTCTACTATCACAGGACAATCTCTGCAGAAGCGGTTCAAAAGCGAGTACGTAGAGGGAAGGTGAGAGAGGGTCCCCCTGCCGTACACCACGCCCCACAATGAACGCTTCCGTGACGCGGTCCCGTACTGGAACAGCAGAAGTCGGTCGAGAATACAAAGCCTGGACCATCTGCCGAAAATCCACACTAAAACCAGCCTCTTCCAGAACACGGAAAAGGTACCTATAGCTAATGATATCGAAAGCCTTCTCCTGATCAAAGGAGCAAAGAAAACCGGAAAGTTTCCTGGTATTTGCACACAGGATAAGGTCCCTAACTGCAAGAGAAAATCCGGCGTCGGCGACCCGCATCCAGCGTCGGCGTTGGACATCATTAGTTACGGCGAAGATTTTCGAACCACACATACCCAGGCTGTTCCTGTGACGCAAGCAATTCCTGAACGAATTGAATTTCTGAAGCTAAAATACGTAGAAAAAGCGTAAACTACGACTTACACACAACCTGCAGACATAACAGCTATCGGACTGTAATTTGAATATACGAGAAAACATAATTCTGTTACGCGAAAACTCAAACAAACCCATTTTCAAGCGTTTTTACAGACCGGAGACGGCGTCCGCCAATTGCCCACGCCCAAGTAATGATGACTTACGTCCATTATATTCACGCCAGCAAAATGACAATGCATTTCCCTGAATCACAGCTGCAGAGTCACCCGCCCTGGTTTTGCTTAGTGGCTATGGTGTTGGACTGCGTAGCACGAGGTCGCGGGATAGAATCGTGGCCACGGCGGCTGCATTTCGATGAGGACGAAATGCGAAAGCACCCGTGTACTTAGATTTAGGTGCACGTTAAAGAACGCCAGGTGGTCGAAACTTCCGGAATACCCCACCACGGCGTGCCTCATAAGCAGATCGTGGTTTCGGCACGCAAGACCCCATAATTTAATCTTAGCTACAGCGTCCACACTTTGAAGAAAGCAAGAAATGCAGAACTGAGGTTTGGTGTTCGTAAACTTGAATCCCCATTTTGCGGGCCGCTTCACGACACATAGTGGACTTCCGGCGCATAATTATTGCGTATTGCAACACCGTCGCAAGTCGGTGAAAGGCATCATGCTCCGAGTAATGGGAACGTAAAATGATAATGGAGTTAATTCATCCCGAACTGCGAATCGCAGTGAATTGCTCTCGTTATCCATGCGCCTCCACTCCGTGGGAACAGCACCACGCAGGCGCGTAGCTTCACCGGATGTGCAAATGACAGGAGCGTGCCATGGCCCGCCAGCGTGAGAACAGAGAAGCGACGAAGCGTCAGCGCACGAATCGAGCGAGGCGTCTGATGATCAGATTGCCCGGAGCGACAATCTAGGGAAGACACGTCGTACTTTACATTAACCTCGATTCATTAAACGGTTTTTCTCACTTCGACGCGGTGACGGGGAAATCTTAAGAACGAAAGCTACGTATATGGAGCGGCAACCGAACCACGCTAACGTCCAACGATGCCACGACGTAAGTCGACGTACGAGGAACGAAAGCGCAGCCGCCTGCAAATTGAGGAGCTACCGACCGAACAGGGTCCACGACGCGGAACGGAAGGCGTAAGCGTCGGCTAACGTGTTCTCGAAACCTTTCCTTCTGTTATTGCACACCGGGACGCCATGCCGTGCGCCGACCGGTTTCAGAGTACGTGGACGATGCTGTCACACGGGGTGCCACTTTTTTCCCCGTGCGTGCCGGAGTTGTGCTTCTGCTGGAACAGGGGCCCGGCACTCGCGGACAAACTCCGCTGTCCGGGGCCTGTAAAAGCTATGCTCGTGACGTCATCCGCACCATATTGTTCTAGTCAAGGCTTCCGCAGTTGCAGATGTAGATGAAGCGATCTTTATGATAAAGTGCTGTGCTCCAATGTGCTCACCGTACAGGTGTCTGCAACAGCGGCAACTCACACTCTCCATGTACCACCGTGCAAGCTTCCTCGCGGTCTCTTTTCGAAGCATTTTCGAGGACGCCGGCCGCAAATGCTCCCCCTCTCGCCGTAGAAGCAGCTTTTAGCCCCACGGCAAACACAGACAAGAGATGACGCTGTAGGCCGGTCTGCCAGGCGCAGACACTTGCACTGCACAACGATGCTACCCAGCGCCGCATTGAGAATAGACAGGGCAAGCCGGTGTGTCAGAGATGTGTGGATAATACCCGCACTCCATTTCTGCCGGCCTTGCCCCATAGCACACTATTCTATACACTCGTTTTTTAACTAGCTCAAGCCCTCTCCCTTCCCCAAACCTGGGAGATCAGTACAGATCTAACGCGAGAACTACGCCTATAGGCTAGCGTCCGTGCTGGTGACCCACATTGAACACGGGCTCGGACGAGTGTGCGATGACGAGGGACCCTAGCTGGGCATCGACGGTGACGACTTAGACACGTTAAAAAATAGAGTTTATCCGTTCCTTAACCTACGCATTGTTCTAGCTGAAAAGGACGCGTACTCGCAAAGAGGGAATGACGGGGCACGCGCTCGTCCGTGCGTATCTTGCGCTAATTCAATTTTCGCTTATGACAAAGCCTGCTTGCGTCTAGTGAAATGTTTACCTTAAAAGAAGGATTACATTGCAATTTTTTAAGGTATCAGAGACCCCGCATAAATAATGTTACGAGAAGATTAGCTGGGGTTCGCGTCGTCATCCTCGTCAATGTCCCTGTGGGCTCGGGCTCAACATTGAAGAAGGGGAATTTTCATGTTCCTTTTGCCTGCGATAATGAACCGTCTACGGACGGACGAATTACGAGATTTGAACCCTTATTTGACGACTATAACGTGATTTCCGCTGACAGCACCAGAATTCAGTAGAAGCTGCGGCGACCACAGAACAGCACAACGTTGGAACAAGAGCCCCCCCCCCCCCCCCCCCCCCCCAAAGAAATCTTCGCTTTAAAACTCGCGAAATTTAGTGAATTTCTAGCTATAGGTTGTCAATACTCCAAGACACCCTCGCGGCGGCAATTACGTGGAACCGATTCTCTGGTCCCCATGTTTCTAGTCTAGCGCGCTGTCGCCGACTGCTGGATATTGTTCCTGTTCGCACACACACACAGAGAATAGTATACATAACTGATGGACTTGGCTATTTGGAAATGTGGATAAGGGATCAAAGTATGGCTCGCCATGGAAGCTATGCACGCGAAGCTCCATGGTGAGTTAACTGCCTTTTTGGGGTTAGGCCTGTTGCGTTACCTAAGCGACTACCTATCTGGCCTGCTTATTTCGGTACGCATCGCGGTATGTCTTGAGTCTTTTGCACTCCCGCACGATGAGATGAACATTTGGAGAGTTAGCTCCCTTGAGCATAATAGGCATGCGTAGCGTCGCATGATAAGCGTGCTCAGTCGAGCCAACTTGCTTCGTTATGACATGCTTGAGCTCGCTTGCATGCTCAAGCACATGATGTGATATGTTCAGCATGAGCATGTTTAGTGCATGTTTAACTGGACTTGCCTCGAGTCTACCGCGCGCATGCGGTCGATGCTTTGCTGCAATATGGCGGCTGCCTCTTGTAAGATGGGCGGGCCCAAATCCATTAGCGCGGGCAGCTGGCTGCCGTGTGAGGAAAGCTTATTAAAAGGAGCGCCCGCGCGAATTATCTCGAATATATCTAAGGCAATTAGGGAGCGCTGGACGGCTGGCCGCAATTAAAGGGAAGATGACGCGCTAGCAATTATACAGGCGCCGTCTCCCGGCGCTCGTACTCGCGCCCGCTGTAATTTTCGCGCGCAGGGAGTGTTATTTGCGAGCCGGCATAATGAAACGTTAATCGTATCTCCCAGTCTCTCGCGTTTATTTCGGTGCATATTTTAAGAGTCCCGACGTCTCGCCGTTCGTTGTGGATGACTGACTGTTCGTTGTTCATTAAGAGTACATTTTTCCCCCCACTTGTATAGATGTAGTGTATCCTCCGTGCTTGGTTAAAACGGCAGTACTTCAGTTAAGGCAGGTGAGGGCATCGTTTCACCTTCGAATCTGCGTATGTTTTTATTGGAACGTTAGTTCGGGGTTATCGCCTCAGTTATTAAAATTAAGAAGTACTATATTACTGCCGTCTTTTTATTTAATCTAGGCTGTTTTTTGCACGCCATCTTTGTATGTGCGAAGAAAGAACGAAAAGCCTTTTACAACATACATACTTTACTACAACGATGCGAGAAAAATTGAGTGACAAAAGAACATGACTCCCAAAAGTTTGAAGAACATTCAATTGAGCATAGCGCGCAACCTCTGGTAAGTACATGACGAGGCAAATACTTTTAACGGGATATTAACGCGATAACGTGCCCCGTGTCGTACAAATGGAAACAAATGAAAGTGAGGGATACATAGACGGCAAATTGGCTGCAAAGGATGGAAACAAAAAATGACCGCGGAGATTTAAAAAAAAAAAAAGAATGGCAGGAAATAAATCAGGGGCAATAATATGTTTGATAACGCAAAGGTTATTCCCTCGCTATTTGTAGCACGAGTTGGCTGCCTGATGGCAAAAACATACCAGGGCAAATCTGCGACAACAGGTGGAGGCATGTGTGTGCTGCGAGGAGAGCTCGGAAACGACTCGGCATATCGCAGTGGAAGGCCGAGATAATCACCCGGCTAGATCACGTATGGAGTGTACACTTTCCACAAGCGTTGGGATTCGAAGATGATTGAAAAAATATTACTCCTATAACTGCGGTCTGCAGTCACGACAAGTAAGGTACATTTATACAGTGTTGGTGGAAGAAAAGAAAGCAGGGAATATGTTGATAGAACTACAGTCATTGCAAGCGTAGGTGACGGTACAGTATAGTGATAGAAGCTTTGATTACAAAAGTTAAGATCAAGATCAGATAGGATAAAGTATCGGGGGTGATAGACGTAGTGAGACCTTATTGAATCAAGCCGGCAAGGATGCTATTTGGCGCTGCCCCTTTCCGAAGGAAAATGCCACTAATAATGATAATAATCATCATCTGGCCACCGTCTGTGCCAATGCTCCTCGATCACTAGGTCACCTGCGCCTCAACCTCCGAAGCCCACCTACACTTTTCCGCAAACTGGCATTTCAAACATTCGTTCACCCATGGCTTGAGTTCGCCGCTCCAGTCTGTTCTCCCCACGAAAGCCGCACGTTTGATTTCCCGGAATTATGACTACCATTAATTAATAAAGATAAAATGAGACATCCACCCAAACGTAGCAAATTTCTGCAAAGGAAATACACCCAGATTTCTTGTAAGAAACGCCTCGCGGTCGAAGAAAAAGTCGTACCCTCCGTGGTTGCTCAGTGGCTGTGGTGTTGGGTTGCTGAGCACGAGGTCGCAGGATCGAATCCCGGCCACGGCGGCCGCATATCGATGACGGTGAAACGCGAAGACACCCGTGTACTTAGATTTAGATGCACGTTAAAGAACACCCCAGGTGGTCGAAATTTCCGGAGTCCTCCACTACGGCGTGCCGAATAATCAGAAAGTGGTTTTGGCACGTAAAACCCCATAATTTAATTTAAGAAAAATTCGTCCTGTTCCTGGAGTCGAACCCGGGACCACCGCCTTTCCGGGACAACCGCTCTACGATCTGAGCTAACCAAGCGGCTAGGAGATAGCAGGTAAAAGTCGAACTTATCAAGAACTGGAAGCAAAGGCAAGAGTTTGACGTGATAGTTCTGCGGGAAACCGCAAGATGGAGAGAGATAATTAAAATGACTACCATTCTAGCGTAACTCAAGTAAAGCTTTACCTTTGACTTCAGCTGCTAAGTAATCGTCGCGACATAGCCTTTTTGTCATTACTTCATAACTACGCCCACCAGACTAATAAACGCTCCCTACGCCTAGAAACTTCATCGCACACGTCACAATCATTTTAGGTTCACGCGCATCTATATGTACGCGGTAAAACTGACGCATTCAATTTGTCTGCAATTCTACGTGCCATTCGTCCCTGGAACACCCTCCCCGATGACATAGTTGCGGAAACTGACCGGGAAGAATTGAGGCTCTAACTCAACTCGCTTAACCCATGTTAAGCCATGCATGCTATCATACACACTGTTTGGTTTTCTTTTTCCTACTCTTTTCTTGCACTGTAATGCATTTGTTCCAAACTTATCGACTGGTCTTTATTGTTCTGATACGTAGCTGTATATGTTTATACGATTTTTAGGCTGTGCACCTGGCTTGTGTGTGTGTTTTTTTCTCGACATTCATCTTGTCTCGGGCACGCATCGTCCTCTGTTAGAGACCCGCCGGTCACTTTTAGTGAGCCGTGGCTCACTCGACCTTTAAAAAAGAGCGGCTCAAAAGATCCGTCTCGCTCCTGAGCGGCGACTCATCTCTACAACGCCGACGTGCTTCCTCTGCTGGCCTCCGATTGCTCGGGGAAGTGGCTTCACGTTGGGCTCGGTCATGTTTTCTTCTAGTTCCGATAAAGGGCGAGATTCGTGTCGTTGCAATATGAGTCAGAGCCCGGTGGGAACCAGACGGATCTACTCTGAGGGCCGTACAATATAATTCCATAATTCACCGATTTTCTCCGATTCTCCACAATTCTCTCCATAATTCGCCGAATCTCTAAGGGCCGTATGCTCGTTTCGTGTGATTTCGGCAGCGTCGCGAGTTGCAGCCGCGTTATGTGTGCGGGGCAGCGATTCATTCACCCTACGCGTACGGGCAGCAACTGCTTGGCTTTTAACGCGATAGCGTTAAGGAGCTCGTGTCGCAGAAAAGCCGGTGTCGTCGGCGTCGGTGTCGGCGTCCGCGGCGTTGGCCGTGAGCGATAAATCACGGCAGGCACTTCATAAATAAAAAGCAACTTCCAAGATGGGCTGGGTGGGAATCGAACCAGGGTCTCCGGAGTGTGAGACGGTGACGTTACCACTGAGCCACGAGTTCGATGCTTCAGAGCGGTACAAAATTCGATGCTTCAGAGCGGTACAAAAGCGCCTCTAGTGAACGCGGTGTTACCTTAGAAACGAGCTGTTTCTAAGGCTCAGGCGTGCGTCGCTTGCTGAGGCGCACATTTCGTTGTCGCGCCGAACGCTGCGTTGCTCGACGCTCACCGCGTCCGATGCGGGGCGCGTAGTCGCTGCGCCGTAGCCCAATACCCCTTGGCGGGTCGACGGGAACGCTGTCGCGTTCCACTCTTGAAGGCGAAGCTTAAGCGTCCTCCAATTTTTTCTCTTTGTTTTTGAGATGGTCAGATGGCCCACTTGGTGCGTCGGGTAACGAGTCACGGTGCGTGTCGTGGAGGCGCGACTCGGATCCGAAGAACGCGTTCGGAGAACGCGGTCTTGTAAACACCGAGTTCGGATTCCGCCGACTGTCGTAATTTGTTCTAGCGGGCAAACCTCGAGTGGGATTTCTATAGTCGGTGTTGCGGCCCCGGATCCCGGATCCTTTTTGCTGGCCACAGACGCCGCCTAGATTTGGAATGGCCTAGCAATATTACTGAACACGTGTTATTTGTACGGGGCAGGGGATCCTTTTCACTTATTGTCCGGGCGGCAACCGCTCGGATTTCCTTTTAGTTTTCGAGCGAAAAAAAAAAAAAACCTCGCATAGTGTCGAGTCATGGTGGTGCGGTTCGGATGCGAAGAACGCATTCGGAGAATGCGGTCTTGTAAACACCAAGTTCGGATTCCGCCTATCATGGCCGTAATCTATCCCCACGAGCAAACCTGAAGTGGGAATCGTGTACGCGGTGTTGGCGGCGTCGTCTCCCGAGCTCCTTGCTGGCTAAAGACGCCGCCGAGGTTTGAAATGTCCTGGCAATAAACTGTACGTAGCGTTCCTCTCTGGAGCCGCGAATAACTGCGTGGAAATGAGGAAAAGGAAAACGTAGCTGAAGAAAAAAAGGAAAATAGTTTTCTTTTTCAATACCTTTACTTTTACGAGTTAGCCCATGCCTGTGGGGTTGTGACGTACCAAACTTTTATCTCTCATTGGCGCTCACATTTTTGGGACGGGCCAACGACCCTCCCGCCCTTTTTTCTTCGTAGGTTTGAGCTGTATTAACGCGGACGATATCATGACCCTCAGTCTGGCCTGAAATCAGGATTGCTGATAGATTAGTGAGGCTCCGTACCATGGACGTTAAAGTGAGTCTGGGCTGTGATCAGATTGGGTGATCGATGAGCGAGGCACCGTACAGTAAGCAGTCTGAATTCTAACAGTCAGTGGGATTGTCGAAGAGCGATACGCTGCATGCTCTGTTGTTCAAATAAATTGTAATTCATTTCGCTTTGCCTCTCATGTATTTAGGCACATCTAGGCACAACGTTTAGGCACAAACACTCGTTGTCCGTCAGGGCTACTTCGCTTCATGTCCGCGTTCGCTTATCACTGCCGGTCATCATTCCGAGAAACTTTACGTTCCAACGAAGAGCGGTGAACCAAGAACAAGCATCGACATCAAACCTTATTTGCACCGTAAGAAAGCTTCGGTTTAAATGAGAGAACCAAGAATGGTGACTAGAATTGGGGTCATTAAACTTGCACCTATGTCTTTGCCATTTGATTATATACGTTTTCCTTGTACGCGTAGCAGGGTAGCGTGCTGGGTCGTACCAGGACGAAAGTGGAGACTATACCTTTAAGCGCGGCGCTTTGAATGCACCGCAGGCTAATGCGAACTGAGCGCTTCACTTATGACCAGCGGAATGTAAATCGCACCGCGACAGTGCTGTGGATGACTTGAAGGGGGAAAAAAAAGAGCAACAAGCGGCCAATCGCTTGTATACAATTAGCGATGCACTTGCTGAACTTTTGGTTGTGCTATAGTTGAGAAAAAATCTGATGGCCACACATCCCGGCACGTATACACGCAGGACAACGGCGTATAGGCGCCCATATCGGCGTGTCCTGGATTCTTGCCCGGCGAGCCGCGGGAATGCGGTCGATTAGCCGGTGTGTATAGCAGCCCCAGCTGCTGCGACGCTGCCGCCATTCCACGCGCTTTCGCTTAATTCTATTTGCTGTTTTGCTTGTTTATTTTTCTTTCCGCGTACTGGGCAGGCTTTCGATTCTCCTGCTCAAAACTGGCTAAGTGGTTGCGGCTATACGCGCCCCGCAGCTTTTGTATGGTGCACACATTCTTTCTGTGCGTGGCGGCTTTACTCCTTGAGATCGACATTGGGGAGCCTTAGGCACAATAACAAGGTAAAACTGCGGTATTAATGCTTCAAGTGGTTGGAGGTACATAAATAATTTTTTTTTCAACAGTCTCATTTTTTCTTTAACATACGCACGCGCAAACACCGAAACGCTTGATCCCTTGTGTCGTGCAACTCGGCGAGCGCGCTATAGCGCGCGTGTAGGTGCATATACTCGCCAATGTGTGTGTGTGTGTGTGTGTGTGTGTGTGTGTGTGTGTGTGTGTGTGTGTGCGTGTGTGCGTGTGTGCGTGTGCGTGCGTGCGTGCGTGCGTGCGCGCGAGTCGATGCGACATGCAACGTTGCCTCATCTTTCAGAAATTAGCTAGCATCTCGCGATTGCTTGGAGTTGTTGATCGCGTATTGATGTGTAAAGCCGGTGTCAGGGTTATCGGGCATCTGTCCTCATCTTGTGTGTTTTGTCTTCCCTTATGCGCTGGCCGTAATAATAGCGATCAGGCCACACTCCTATAGCGGCTTAACGTTAGAGGGACTCTGAAGAGAAACGCTAAAGTAACTTAGACTGATAAAGTATGCATTTGAAACTGAATTTTCGGTAATTTCAACGAGATCGGTTGTCTTCCACAAGAGGAAATGAAGTCCTAATCTGCGCCCAAACGCCAGCAACGATGGTTCGTCAGTGTGACGTCACAGATTTCGCATATATCTTTTTGTGTTTAGGCTAGGGCGCTCTGGCGCTGTAGAAATTCTTCCAGTTTGCCAAGTTGTGTCTTTCGGTCTATCAGTAAAAAATGTGTTTCATGATTACCGATAAAAGAAAGTTAGCTGTGCCCGAGTTAATTTCTCACGGCAAGTCACGGTGCCTGCCATGCTGTGCTAGTTCGAGAACTTGAATGTGGCGTCGCCACTGGTCTGTCATTTTTGCGTCTGTTCTGACTGACCCTGCAAGCCTCCCGTTACGGTTATAGTTTGTTTTTCTTACTACAGAAGCGTAACTTGCTAATGCAAGTTAAATTAACGTTCTTTTCGCTGTCCCTTTTACAAGCACCGGCTGCATGGAGCAAACGTGGAATGCATTGGCCATAGCACGTTCTCAAGGCACCCGCGCCATGAACCTGCAGCAACCTCAGTAGGAGAAGCGAAAAATACCCTTAGGTGCATGTTTGGCTTAGGTATCACGCCGAGTGCAGCACCTTCCTTTATATTTTTTTTTATACGTCAGCTTTGCAAAGAATTACTACGATTGCGAGATTGTAATATCTACTAGAGGCGATTACCATGCATCAACACTCTGCTTTTTCAAAGCTGCACGAGAGGCTGAGCAGTGAACTCTGATATTGGAATTCATTTCAAATTTGGCACAGTTGAAAACCACCTTACTTATATTAGTAAATCTTTCAGTTTTTGTCAACACTCGGAAAGAAAGGTGCAGGTATAATAATAAAATTCAGTATTTACACCTATTAACTCTTCCGTTAGCTATATAAATCTGATAATATTCTAAGCCTTTATGTTCGAACATTTTATTTCAAGACGCAGTAGTCCCAACGTGTAATGCGATACATAAAATTATAGCCCGATCACTGGTGTTTTGAATGAATGCATAGCAGTAATAATTGCTCGGATATTTTTTTTTTTAGAATTCTTATGTCAAACTACAAGGAAGCACCTCAAGGAGTACGAGTGAAATAATAATTTGTTTTTTAGTATACTTACTGAGAATAAACGAAATCTGAAATATACAATGTATGCACCTGGTTCCTGGTTCCCAACATTTGTAAGTATGATCATGCAAAAAGAGAGAGATAGAGAGATAGCGAGAGAGAGAGAGAGAGACACAGAGAGAGAGAGCGAAAGAGAGTGAGAGAGAGGTTTTCTTGCGTCAATACTAGCAATAGTGATGGCCCTGCTATGCGGGAAAGCACAACTTTGCAAATGTGAAAACGGCTAAGTTGCTATTGCAGTAGGCATCATCATCATCATCATCATCATCATCATCATCATCATCATCATCATCAGCCTGGTTACGCCCACTGCAGGGCAAAGGCCTCTCCCATACTTCTCCAACAACCCCGGTCATGCATATTTTGGGTTCGCGATGCAACGGTTACCAGGTCAGGGTGCATTCAGAAGCCTCCCCATACTCGACTGTAGCGTTCGAACAGCTTCTCCGTGCAAGAAAGGGTGTCTAGCGTGCGTTCAACTGGCGCTGGAATCGTCAGACACTTTGTTCAGTCCTTGTACAGTGCGGTAGAATAACGTCGAATGTTGCGCAATATTGTGCAATAAGTGAATGAGAGCGCTTGCACAGGCCGTATTCGAAATGCAAGAGATTAGACTGGTGGTCATGCTCCAGTCGAAGGGCGACCCGAGATCGACTACGGGCTCTCGTGCGAGTGAAAACCCCACAAGACGGGAAGGATTCTTCCTAACATTGATTTCTACGTAGCCTTTCGAAGCCCAGATAAGTAAAAGCAACCCACGGTTGGAAGAACAAAGTTGCACTTGATATTAGCAAAACACAATCATCGAAAATAACGCGCACTCACGAAGTTCTACCGTTGTTCGAGGCATGGTTAAAACAGCTTATACGTCGGATCAGAACATTGACAACTAGAGAGAGGCTACTTCTGCGCCTTCACTGCTGCTGTCATTTAGAATTTTCGTTGTCGAGTGAACGAAACTACAAATTTTGCATATTTTTTGTTTTGTTGAAGAAGCGCTAGAAGCACGGAAGGCTAGTTTCGACAATACCTCCATGTCAAAGTTTCATATTTACAGACTCCTAAAGCAGCCGAAAATGGTCAAATATGACAAATAGTTAAAGCTCAGGTGTCGTTTCGGGTTGCTCACGATGTTGTTGGTTGAAGAATTCCAGCGGAAATATTTAACAATGCGTAGAAAAAAGAAAATGACGATCAAATTAATCGATTACTGTATGCGCGGTGACGGGAGTGTTAATGCTTGTCCCTCTTCTTTAGT